>NC_135872.1:22118310-22132860 GCF_031162955.1 Sander vitreus | reverse complement strand
ATATATATATATGTGTATATGTATGTGTGTATATATATATATTTTTAGATATTTACAAATTCGAGGTTATGTCAAAAAGCGTATGCCTAACTTTGAATTCTTTAACGAGAATGAGTCTCTGGAAGTAATAATCTCATCACCTGACAATTTATTTTAACTTGACATGCTCCAAAAAAAGCTATGTTCTTGACGACAAAATAATCATTTTGAACAGCGTGTAGAAAGTGTGTCTCCATGTGGTGTCAGTCTGTATGCAAATACAACTTCATTAGTTTTGGAGATCAGGAGATTGAGGTGAGGGTACACTGTGTTCTAATAGAATGGGAGGCAGATGACAGTCCTATTTCCTTTGAGACTTTCCTGTTCACTGTCTTCTATCATATTAAACCAAATCAATTATCCCAAAGGCAGCATGCTATAATAGGAAGCTGGGTGGGCATTTTTTAACAGCGCAAGTCTGGCTGCTCGAATCCAAACATGCCGCGTGCGATTACAGTGATGAGGGCATTGAAATCCTGTAATTGAGACATGCAACATTATGATTGCAAAGTGATTGAATATAATTAGCCGTGGCTTTTACTTTGTTTGCTTGCTTCTTTTAATTAAGGGATTTTTCTTTTCACTACGTCAGAGTAGATTCACATTATGCGGGGATGTTTGATAAGTGATTAGCCCGGTAAGGCCCGCGAAGATAATTAATTGTCCAATTTTTCCAAACTGTGCTGCGGTTGCCAAGTGGACTCCACCGGTAGCCTGTTTAAACTGGCTTTTGTCTCATGTTTGTAATTTTTAAGTTTTATTTATTTATTTTTTTCCATTGTTATTTTATTCTTTTTTTGCTTGTTCGTTTTACAGTTATTGGGTCTTATCTTTAACAATTTGTCTCTTAGGAAGCACTTTTTGACTTTGAAAAAGGTTCTATGTTAAAGTGGCTATATGTAACTCTCAGTTTGTGTTGATTCTAGTGGCCTTTTTACCACACCTGCTGTGGTAAAGGTCTTTTCTTTACGGTGCTGTATTCCCCACTGTATTACTGAGTAAGCGTTACAAGGAGGAAATCATTCATTTACAATAAAAGAATAAGTTACAGATGCATCGTTGCATTTGAAGTGTTGCCTACTTTGGACGTATTGTGAGCTAAACCAGGTATCATTGTCACGAGCCAACGCGTTAAGAGTTTGTTGTAGCAACCAACGTAATAATAACTTAGATTAATATAGCGCATTATATGAAACCCACGGACGCTTTACATAAATACAGGGGGACAAGAGAATAGTAGGCCAACACAAACACGGACTGAAAGGAACAAGACGGCCGCGCTAAATGGAAGGGGGGCGGCGTAATTTAGTGACGGCTACTGACGTAAAACACCACATTGCGCATTGTAGAGTTATTTTATGAATGAAATAGACATATTACATACCTGAGGGCCAAGTTGGCCTGAGTTTGGAATAATTTACAATCCCGTAATTGTCTCCATCTGCTGAAAGCCCGACCACGTGTGACTCGCGTCCTCGCCCCTCATCTTTCACTTTCCCTTTTAGCTTTATTTCCTTCTTTCCTGTGATGGCCCTGCCCCAGTATCAGCCATAACTACAGCAGATCACTTTCTAAAATAACATTTAAGTACAATTAGGCCTATAAAAACAAAAAAATCACAGGCTTTTCAAGTGTTAGAAAGAAATCTGTGACCTGTCAGGATGTGTTACTGTAGCGAATCATTCTGTGACTGTGCGGGAAGAGGCCTTACTAAAAACTATATAGAAATAGCGTTCGTTTCACTGTTAGTCTCGTTTGCTGTTACAGGTCATTTAATCATTGTATGAAAACTGACAGAGCTTCAGAAACATTAAAAAGTTGCATATAGTCACTTTAAAGGTCCAGTGTGTAACGTGTTTAGTTGTTAATTCTCAAAATCTCTGTTGCCCGTTCACAAACGTGTCCTTTTTCATGAATATTTCCCACCACCATCAATTCCAAGTATTCCTATTGCCTTGAAATTTTACATTTTGCATTCGCGTGAACTGGGGTAGACGCTCCATATTCATGCGCCATCTTGAAATACGTTAGCTAGTAAGGGACATACAGGACATACTGCTCCTGCACTTTTCGCTGTCACATGATAAACTCACCGGTGCTGCTAATGCTGCTAATGGGTATCGTAGCTTCCCGGCCACGGCAAGTTTGAAGAAGGAAACATGGAGGACCGCACGTATTCAAAATCCAAATTTCAGGAACAGGAGTCTTCTTCTTCGCCCAGAAAAAGGATATTGAAAAGAGCAAGGGACCGGCTTTTTGAAGCGTGAAGGCTACCGTAGCTGTAATACGTACTTTGAACTGTGTGGCGCGAGAGACTTGATTGCGATATATGATCTCAATGCTATATGGGAGAAATTCCCACACATTGGACCTTTTTAAATAAACGTAATACTACTACTACGTACTACTACTACAAGAATACAGTTTTAGTGCAAACCTAAAAAAATGAGTTACTTACGCGTTTAGTCAGTCATTATGTCGGGGTAATGTCCTTGAAAAGCATGTGAGACATAAGCTCTTCCAGGTTGAAGTTTCTCTGACAGCATTATGATGAGAAATGCTATAAATAGTTACACCTTTACAGTATACACTTCCCTCTGAACACGGCTACAGAGCTGTGTTTTGACACATCTCTTGCCTTTTCCACAGCTAGCTTCCACACGCGCTGCCTGCCTGCCTGCTGTGAATATTAAATCCATTCTTCTCTGGTGTCTCTGTGGGTGTGAGGCCTTGTCCTTGCAGAGCACAGCACACTCCATCCCTGACAAGGGCTCCGCTTTTATCACCTGATGCCGTGAGAGCCAAATGAGGCTTCGGCCATGTTCAGCCATTTATCATCGGCGATCAGTGAGCAGCCACAGGGGCGGAAAGGACCTTGGCTGCGTGTACGCGCTCTCCTCCTGCCATTTGTTCCTAAAAGTCGAGCACGGTTCACCGTGGTCACAGCAGGGGAAACAAACATCAACACGGTGGCTTTGTTTCTACACAGCGGGGCTTGTGTCTGGGGCTTTTGATTCTGCACGGTACTGTATCTTGCACAAAATACTCTCTTCAAGGTAAAATAGATGATAATGATGGATGTGGCAAATATGGTTAGACGAGCGGTAAATGGTGTGCTTATTTATTTTGTCTTCCCGATATCCATTCAGTTTGCGAGCTGTAGTGCAAGGCATTCAGCTGAGAAATGTCTGGGCACAGCATGGAGAGCTAATAGCAAGTGTTGTGTGACAGTGCTGTTTTGTAAGATGTCAAAAACCCTTAAGTTGAACTAGTTGAATAAGTGCATAATGCTCTCGCTGAGCTCCAGCAACATTATTTTTAATTTGGAGTTGATAGACTTGCATTGCCAGACCTATTTCCACAGTGCTGTGGAGTAAGGTCTGGCTACACCACACACACATTCTGGGATAGGAGTAAAAAAAAAAAACGCTCCGGGTTGTTAGCATTTCTTTGAACCAGTCACAGTCGTCGCTAAGCTCCGGATGCAGCGACAGTGGCTCCGCAAAATAGTCTTGGAGGAACTTTTTTTTGTTTTGGTGGAACATTTGCACTCCGCAAAAAGAAAATGCCACATACAGTATTAAATGAAGTTAACTGTTCCCACAATGCAGTAACGTGAGCTGTTTAAATTAGCTGGATACATGGTTACACGTCAGTAGCTCTTACCAGTGTATCGCCGTGTTTACTTCGTCCACAACAATCCCACCAATCAGTCCCAAAACGTCCCAGTTTGAGAGTCACTTATGCCATAAACATATTCTTTGTAAATCTTTACACCCATTCACCGAAAGAACCAAGCAGGCCTGCTTTATTGCAAGATCCAAATTTTTGTCAACCCTCGCCATTTTGTTTGGCTTGTGAGGCTTATCCTGGCAATGCACTTCCGTTGATCCAGACTAGGAGTTTGATGAAGCCAGTGGTTGGTTTGTTGAGCTTGAACAAAGGGGAGGGTGGGAAGGTTAATTAAATGCTTTCCCTCAAATTTTCCTAAAAACAAGGGGGTAGTGTACCTATCTTCATATGTTAACAAGAGGGTTAATGCTCCCTTTCATCCACCTTGTTTTGCACTACAGCCCCACCCTCTTTGTAATGGCTTGTTTGGACTGATATACTCTCAAACCGTATATTTGCTCTCTCATAGCTGGTCGAAAGAGCAGGAGTCATTTTTTATTCACTATTTCCTGAGTGTGCTCAGAAATACTATGGTGTAATAGCATATAAAATACAGAAATATTTTTAGCCAGGCTCTAGAGATGCATCTTTATGCTATTCGATGAATTGCCATGGAATTTGGTAAAGACATAAACCTCCATAGGATGAATTGTAATCACTTTGGTAAACCCTTAGCTTTTCACATAGCGCCATCATCAGGTTGAAATTTGAGATAATTCTCTGTAGGTTCTAGCCCGACCGATAAAGGAATTTTAAGGCCGATATCGATACAGATATTTGGTGATTTAAAAATCCGATATATCGGCCGATTTGTATGTAAAAAAAAAATAAATAAATAAATAAATCCAGAAACGCGTAAAAAAAAACAGATTTCCTTAACATTAGTTATCTGTAGTTATTTGAGTCCTCACTAAAATAATATGATAATGCAGTTTAAAAATAAACTTGTTTGTTTTATTGTCACAACAGAACAGAGCAACATCAAAATATATTAAAGTTCTGATAAATAAAATGTATAAAAATGCAAAATTAAGATATGAAACTTAAAGTCCTTTGAACAAAAACACAATTACCAAAAAAAAGTGTTGTAGAGTGCCCTCTGGTGGACAAACTATGCCACGCCAACACTCGTTGGTTGAAGGGTGTTTAGTCCATTTTTATTTTATTTTTTTAGTATTCATTTATCGGCCATTATAAATACCGATAGTTTGGACAATGCCTAATATCGGCCCGCCGATATATCGGTCGGGCTGTAGTAGGTTCATCACTACACGCGACCTGTTTCACATTGCCAAGTCTTACCGTTTGTTAATTTGAGATAAATGTCATTAACAGCAGCCCCATTCTTAAATGAGCGTTGAACATGTTTACATTATTCTTGTTTCCTCCTGTCTGTACAGAACAAGTGGAAAATGTGTTACTGCTCAGGTTTTAGCCCTCTTTAATAGAATTGGTATTTGTATTAGAAAACCCAAAGCAAAGTTCAATGAGAAACAAGACATCATTATAAGTTTCTAAATTCCATTTTTTCAACTGAAATGTACTCTCAGCACCAAACGCCTTATGAAACTTGTTTCCTAACTTTTGAACCGAACACGTACACCAGAGTCAAGATGATACCATTTTATAATCATCTTTTGCCAATACTCGATATTTTTAGCAGCCAACCCCTCCTTCTGTGAATTAGAATAACAAAAGCCAAATGATTTATTCCTGCTCCTTTTTGTAGTGCTTTCTTTTCTCCTACCTGTCTCCAGGAGAGAGGGGAGTGATGCAATAGCCTGATATCAACATCTGTGCCTCTGTGAAGACAGTGCTGCCCAGATAAGATGCTCACAAGTGTACAGAGGGCTGTACTGTGGGGGAAGATATGCAGCAAAGTCAGATAAAGAGAATAGCATGAATCGAAGTGGCTGCTGCAAGAAATGGCATGTGTACTAACTTCAGAATGACCTCAACAGATATGAGGCACTTCAAAACCTAACCATTTCCTACTGAGACCCATTGCAGTATGCATTATGGACAGTTTCTTGGAGACTTAGGCCTTTTGACGTATGCCAACTTTTCTTAAAAAAGGTGTTGAGGCTTAGCACATTGGATTTTTAGTTATCAAAAATTATACACATACTTTGGGCAGTTGATATGACATATCCTTTTTCTACCTGAGGCAGTATTGTGAATACACTAGTCCAGGGGTGTCAAACTCATTTTAGTTCATGGGCCACATAGCCCTAATTTGATCCCAAGTGGGCCAGACCAGGAAACCACTCCAGAAAGATTAGAAATCTTATCTGCCACAGAGTGATGTTGGCAAACGCAAGTTGCTTCTGCTACGGCAGCATTCTAAGGCCATCGTAGGAACCCGGGACAGTGTTTCCTCTATGCTGATTTTGTAGAGGCTCCCCGCCACGGTATCAGAAATGGGGCAGACGCACAATGTAGTCGCGGTTGCCTTTTAAATTATCCTGCCGCTCACATTGCAATTTAACAAGTAGAACTATTCAGAGGTTATTGGGCCCGTCCAGTTTAACTCCACATACTGTTGTGTTGATGTAGTTTATTGTCCAAACGTTCGCTTTCTTCCGAGTCGACTATTAAACGAACAGCTCCACCAAAAACGTCACCGCGGTGGGTCCGTTCTAATTGGACAACGTTCAACTTGTCAGTTCTGTCAGCTCATCGTCCTGATATCAAACATCTGGAAACATTGTTCGGACAGACCTGCCCCCACTGCTAATCCTAAAGGAACCACTGCGGGAGAGAGGGGTTATAGTCCGAGAAAAAACTCTGAATTTCTAAGATTAAAGTCGTAAATTTACGGAGAAAGAACTCCGATGTTCTCTGAGATTAAAGTGGTAAATTTGGAATTTGAGTTGAGGGGCGCAATATTTGTTAAAGGCAAAATATGTGTCAAACCATTCTGAATTAAGTATTGTCGTCCTGCAGAGACAAGCCCAGGCTACAAATATCCTACAGACTAAAGAAAACATCTTTGTTTGGTACGGACGCTGGCAAAAATCACACTATAATCATTTACATTTACTTTTAATTTAGTAATTTTCAATGATAATAAAGATACAAAAATGATCATTCCCTCCAATATCAGTCAAAATAATCACAATTGGATAGTTTCCTCATATCGTGCAGCCCTGATTTATTTATTTATTTTTTTTGGGGCTTTTCCGCCTTTATTCTGATAGACAGAGGACAGCTAGGTGAGAAAGGAGAGAGAGAGGGGGGGAAGACATGCAGGAAAGTGTCACAGGTCGGATTCGAACCTTGGACCTCTGCGTCCAGGCATAAACCTCTCAGTATATGTGCGCCTGCTCTACCCACTGAGCCAACCCGGCCACACATACAAAGTATGTTTTACTATTAAGGGGAAAGTAGTCCGAGACAAACCCACCAAAATGCAGTTGTAATTCCTACTGAATTTACTTGTTATGGTGTCAGAGCAACAAAGAAGTTTGTTCCACAGTCTGGTCACAGGAGGGGCCCAGAATTCCATGCAGGCTTCTTGTCTTGCCCATGATTCTCCTACAGGAGGCCTGCTGCGACCCAGCCGTACTTGTCATAGCTCGCGGTGACTCATCAATAAGGTCGCGGAGCAGCAACACAGATGCTGGCTGAGGTCTCTGTCCTGGAGAGACTTGCTAATCACAGTCTCTGTGGGGAACAGCGGGGAGGCAGTCTGTCGTCTAATACTCATGCAAGAAAACGGCAAACGTAAGGGTTTAAAGCCCTCCACAGGCGCACGCATAAACATGTCATGAAGAACAGGATGTAATGCAGGAACGTGTGCGTTATCGCCCTTCCTTCTGCGTCCCTTCCATTTGGTAGCTGTTCTGTTTGCCCAAATCTACAAGAGACAGTCTTAGTTAGTCAGTAGGGGTGGGGGGGGCGGTGGGGGGATTGTATGTATCGTAGGCGCCTGGGTAGCTCACCTGGTAGATATATAGAGGTTTACTCCTCGACGCAGCGGCCTCGGGTTCGACTCTGACCTGCGGCCCTTTGAAATCAAAAGTGAAACGAAAAAGGAGCACTGTGAAAAGGTTTTGCCACAAACTGAAATGTACTGTAAATGTAAAACTGTATAACGGACCGCTTCAGAGCGCATAACTGCGGCGTGAGCTTCTAAGTTCTAATTGAAGCTGTGTGTGACCTGCTAACTGAACTACTTTAGTTTTCTCAAATAAAAAATAAAAACGGTAAAAATAACAAATGAATGACAACTAATGAAATTGTTTTAAGTGCAAACCATAATCAAAGTAGTACTTTCTCAATAATCAAAGTGCAAACGGGGACTGACCAATTTTCTTCTTCAAGCATGATACACTGCCTCAGCCTAAGATATGGCCATGTTCTTTGTCAGGAATATGAGCATGTCCACACTTTCTGGCTGTAGTTGACACCTTTGGGCACTAACTAGGTCTCCTGCAGTTGAAAAAGACACTTGGAAAAAGGCAGTTGAATAACCATCAAACACGGTGTCGATTTATGACATTTTAAGACGAGGGTAGAACATTTCTCTTTGCTTAATATTATTAAAAGTGAAGTTAGGCTTTGCTGTCTGCTCCCTGACTAGAGAGAGAGAGAGAGAGAGAGAGAGAGACTAACTAGGGCTGCACGATATGAGGAAAATATGCGATAACGTCGTTGAATATCTGTCTTCCGTCATGCTGGCTGCTGCTCTGCACTTGTGTACTGTTATCGCGGGCAACTTTTTCTTCACGTTTAAGTCCTTAGTTAGGAGTGGAGGAGACTGCCACAGGGAGGGGTAACACCCAGACTCTGATAAATGACGTTCTGGGAGCTTTCACAGCAGCGTGGCTGTTTTATTAGTACAGTTAATCCCACGGCAAGACCAGCAGCAGCATGCTACTGCTAACGTAACGATAGCCTCTCTGTCTCTGGTGGGAGTGCAGTTGACGTCTGCACGCACGCCCCTTCATGAGAGGGGGAGGGCTGGAGGCAGCTCCTCTGTGTGCGCTGTTAAAAAAAAAAAAAAAATACACGTGTGTGTGTGTATATACTGTATATACTATATTTTTACTTATTTAACTGTCTAGTAAAGTTCAAAGACAGTGTTTAAAAAGTGCAATCCACATGTTTACATATGTTTATTACAGTAAATGATAATTAAATGTAAATGCTAAGTGTGGTAAAGCCACATATTTGTTTTTATATTTCTGCAATCTGCACTTTAGTCTGTGTGATTTGTTTCTGACTTTCATATGAATGTTTACACCAGGCTTGGTCAGCGCTCAGTATACTACTGGGACTGAAGTAGTTAAATAAAAGATGTGATTCATATAAATTTATGCATCACCTAATTTCATCATCACATCCAGGCCTGGCCTCCAGGAAAGAACCGTTTGTTTAATCTATCTAATATTGTGTTGTTCATACTATACAATGATTTATTGCTTGTCTTTGTTGAATAATACAGACAAAGAGCTTAAAAAATAATCGCATATTGAATCGCAATCGCAGTATCTTTGAAAAAAATCGCAATTAGATTATTTTCAAAAATCGTTCAGCCCTACTTTGAACGGTTTAAGGCCAAAATACATTTCTGATCTGCTGCTACATTATGAACCACCCAGACCTCTCAGGTGGTCTGGAACAGGTCTGCTTTCTGTACCCCCCGGGTCAGAACTAAACGTGGAGAAGTAGTGTTCAGTTTTTATGCGCCACATATCCTGGAACAAACTCCCAGAAAGCTGCAGGTCCCCTGCAACTCTCAGTTCTTTTAAATCAAGGCTGAAGACCTTTCTTTTTGATGCTGCCTTTCTTTAAACAATTGTTCATTTCTTATATGGCACTGAAACTTTAATTCTCATATCTGTTTTTTTATATATTTAATTTTTAGCTTTTTAGTTTTATGTAAAGCACTTTGACTTGCCCTTTTGCTGACATGTGCTATACAAAGAAAGCTGCCTTGCCTTTGTCATTGAATTGAACATAACGTGTCTGAAAAGATCAAAGGTTATTATGCACCGTTTTACAAGACTGGAGTTACGCAAACTAGTGCATTTGCCATGGTGAAAGGACATTTGTTGAGCCTCAAGCACAGAAGCAAGTTTTATGAAACATGAAATACAGATATCTCTCAGTTCACGGCATTGTTACTATAGATTTGAAGAACCTGGAAATGGTTCTACACTGTGATACTAGGACACATTAGGGTGTTGGAAGGTGGTTGCTAGTGTTTATCCAATGGGTTGCCAACTGTTGTTATTAGGGGTGGGTATCGTTTGGGTCTCAAAGCAATACTTCTAAAACGGTGCCAGTGCCTAAACGGTGCCTGAACCGATGCTGTAAAAGAAGAGCACAAAACGACAGTCGCACACATTAAAGAACAGCTTGTTTATTGCTAAGGCCATATGGTCAAAATTAAATGATTTATGAACACACCAGTAAATTGCTGTTAAACGACAAAAACAACCACCAGATGGGAAAAGGTATTTTACAATAACTTTGAATGCACCACGAGTCTTAGGCTACCAGTTTCAAATGAACGCACCATCTAGGTGGTGGTTTACGGCAGCTGCAGACTGTTGGACGTCCCGCTGTTGGAATCCTCTGCCGTGAAATACACCGTTTAACGTTAGCTGTCAGCAAATTAACCGTGTTTAACTCATCTACTAGCTAACTGTAGACTAACGTTACCTGCTGTCAAGCGTAGTGTTAACTAGCGTCACGTGCAGGGATGCTTCTGTTGCCTTACACGTCTGTCTCGGAGCTTTAGAGAGAAGCGCAGGCATTTCAGTGCCACCGAAATGAGGCACTGAAATCCCCGTTGCTTAGGGCTGGGCATCGTTCAAAATCTTTCGATCCGGTGCCAATTTCGATACCTCAGTTTCGATGCCGGTTCCTTAACGATACTTTTTTTTAAATCCATTTCAACATCAACAAAAATACATTAACCACAACATTTTTATTTTCCACCTTAATTGTGAATCAAAACGGTTATCAAAATTAAAAGATTCTGGTAACACTGCTCACTCAGAGTAACATTAATAAAAGTGGTTGTGCTTTTCGATAGGGGTGCGCCAGTCAGATACTCAGGATTGGTATCAATCCGAATTTAGCCAAAATTAAAGGGGTGATAGAATGAAAAAACGAGTTTACCTTGTCATAGTTGAATTACGACAGTTCGGTGGGTAAAATAGGACATACATAGAACCTCAAAGTCCCATTGACACCCCTTTCCTCTGCAAATCTCACAATTCTAGTCTGTACCTTTGTCACGCCCCAAAGTGTACATACAAACCACTGGTCTGAGACCAGTTGATGTTCTGAATGTTGGTTGCGCAGATCTTAGACACTTTATACATTGTTCGTCTGCTATTTCATTACTAAATTCACTTCTGAGACTTTTTTTATGCTAGAAATCAACTGTGTAGAGCTCAAATATGGGCCGTTTTACGAAAATTTGCAAATTTGGTTCGACTGTGTCGGAGTTCAGAAGCTCCACAGTCTGCCGTGACAGCCGGCGGGTGCCTGCCGGGGTCGATGGCATGCAGGTCGGCCTGTTCACCTTCACAGACTCCGCTGTGAGCTGGCTGGAGCTCTATCAGGAGACTCGCGGACAAGAGGCGTTTATGTCCCTGATCGTTTGTTTAAATAACTCAACACACATACCCATTATAAGATTAACTGGAACCTGTGGTTTTTCAAAGTTATAATGCTTCACAAGAGATTGCGGGCGTAACAAGCTCGCTGACTCGCTGTCTCCCCTTCTGATTAGTGCTGCTGTATATAGGAGAAAGCAGAGAGGGGAGGGGCTGCTCCTAAGTCACAGAACAGAAGAAAGAAGTGACTGTTTTGGCGGACACAAGAGAGAAATACCTTTGCGTGCTCACCAGACAATACTGGCGTCTTTTTTGTCGCTAGTCGCTTTTTTGAAAAAAAATCGCTAAGGGGGTCTGAAAAGTCGCTAAGTTGGCAACACTGGAGCCTCTGCAGCTTCGCTCAGCTCGTTGTAAAGAGGTGTGTGTGTGTGTTTGTTGCTCGTTGTAAACCAACCAATCGGCGTGCAGCTCATCTAAATATTCATGAGCATACCATATAAGGGAGAAAACCTCATTTCATTCAGGGCTATTTCACAGGGTTGCATTAAGGCACATAGATGAGCACCCGGGCCATTTTCAGCCCAACCAATGTTACATACCCTATTTGGAGACCTTAAGGAACAGTGTGAAATACCCTATATAATCATTCTATCTATCTATCTATCTATCTATCTATCTATCTATCTATCTATCTATCTATCTATCTAACTAAAATGCAAAGGAATGTAAACAACAGAGACTTTTTAGTGCAAACTGCACAATGACACAAACCTTTAACAATAAACTTGGTGACTGCCCTGTCAACATTTAACTAATGGAGAACTAACTTAAGAGCAAAGGAATGTAATTGAATTGCCTTGTTGCTGAAAGGTGCTGTAGAAATAAAGTTGCTTTGCCTTACAACCTCAGCCTGTCAGTCAGTCACCAGGGCAGAGAAACCACTGTTGTGCCTGCTTGTCTCAGAGGAAGTGTAAAACAACAGCACCGCGACCGCTTTCAGCTCTCCATTAATATCATATCGCAGCAAACGCTGTCTGCGTAAAGTTTTGAAAAACTGTAACCACACTTGAAACCACTTTATCGGCATTGCCGAAAGATAAATTATTTTTTCGATAATCATAGGATCGTTTTTTTCCGGTGCCATAAAAGTATCGACGTTCGGTGCCCAGCCCTGCCGTTGCTATTCGGTTTTTAAGGCGTAGTGATGGTTGACTGGTTGCTAGGGTTTTCCGAGAGATAGCTTGGCCATGCACTAGCCTTTTGAGATGGGACATTTCCGTGTGTCTTTGTTTACTTTTACTGCAACCGCCCACACTCAGCCATCACAGTGCTTGACTGAAACATTGTTTGTGCTTCAAAAAATCTCTTCTATAATTTTCTCATCCGAGTGGTCAACAAACCTTGTGTCCCAGAAAAAACATTTATGTGAGGTCTGATCCAGTTGGTTTTAAGGGTACACTCAGCTTGTCCATTGTATCAGTGTGTGTAAACAAAGTAAGAGGGGTGTAAAGGTATAAAGGGACAAAACACACATTCACAATGTGATCCAATCAGCAGTAAAACACTCTCAACCATAAACAAGTTTTTAAACCACATTCAAAGAAAATATAGTCTATAAAAAGAGGAGAATGGCAGATATAATACCACACACACAGATGCACATAAAAACACACACACTTAGGCTTTTTCTCATGAGTCTTCGCACTCTTGAAAATGTAATATTCCACAATGCACAGAGAGAGAGGGCACAGGGGCCAATGACGTTCATACAGTTGTGAGGGGAATGAAATTGAGTTTGCAAAAAAGAATTAACGATTGATTTTGAGTTATTTCTGTTAGCCTTGGACATACCGAATGAGTCATTCTTTAAGCTTATGATTCATCAAACAGACTAACAACTATCTATGAATTTAACCTGGACCAGCAATTCTCACATTTCGTCCCTGACTTGTGGGGAAATGATGAAAGAGCCACACTTAGTTATTGAATACTTTTCCTGCTCGCTGTGATCAATACTTAATTACACCCGCTTTTCCTGTATTGGGGGTGGATTATTGGTCGGAAGAAAAGGGCTTGTTTGAGAGGCGAGCGCAACCGAGCGGGCTTATAAAGACAGAAACTGTTGGAGGGATCAGTAACCATGCATCATTACTCTACAGTCGATTGTAACAAAGTGTCCTGAACCATGCTTAACGACATCAGAGGCAGAGAATAGGGAGAGGCAGCAGATGCATAGTTTGTTCGCCAGGCCACTACTGATATAACTGGGTTAGCCTGGCCTACTTAGTGCTATAATGTGCCTGACGAAAAAGGGGACAAGACAATTAATAATCCCTCAAAACATATGCTTCTGTTTGCAGCTTAAACGTAGCTTTTAGGAACTTGTAATTGATAAAAAGAGGCAAAGAATTGACGTGCCACCCTACTGACCTAAGGGTTTTCGATGAAGAAACACTGAAGAACAATGTTCCATTAGAGTTTTAAGTATACTGAGAGGCATCATAAATCCATGTGTCATCTGGATTTTTGTGCAATTCATTTTCATTACATAAGCCCACTGCATAAAAATGTTTGCACCATGTATCTGCCTGAATCAAATACATGGTGCCATGTCCAGTGATGGTCTCTATTATTTACTAGTCATTGCTACATGGCTTTAGGGATGGTGGTGTTGGACTGTCCACCACTTTTATTCAGACTGACCTATTTTAGCAATTATTGGATGGAATGCCATGACATTTTGCACAGAAAGGCAGGGTCTCCAGAGGATGAAGCCTACTGACTTTGGTGAACCCCCAAACTTATGGTGGCTCCAATATGAGATGACATTTTTGTGCAACGAGTGTGCAATGTCTTGACAACTGTTGTATGGATTGTCATACAATGTTTACCAGACGTTTAGGTTACCCAAAAGATGAATCCCTATGACTTTGGCGATCACCTGACTTTTCATCTAGTGCCACCATGTCTCGATACAGTAAAACGTGGGGTATACTCGCCGCAGCCGAGCTGTCGAGCTGTCGAGCTCAGTGTGACGTCGTGGGAGCGCCGTAACTGTTTATACTCGCACGTGGTGGTCGCGACACTAGTTGCAGTCAGAGGTGGCGCTAATGAGGAAAGGCTACTGTCTTTGCTATTTCTACGAGCTAGAAGAAGAAGAAGAAAAAGGTAAACAAAGGCAGAACTGGCAGCAGCATTGACGTCAATGCTTCGATTTGATTCGATTGATGACTTCGTCGGATCAAGCCTTTCATTCGCAATA
>NC_135872.1:22100810-22113310 GCF_031162955.1 Sander vitreus | reverse complement strand
TGCTCTGCTTTCTGATTCTCTGAAACAGACGTTATAGGCAGCAGGTAATGTTAGCCTACCGTTAGCTCATAACTGGCTTAAACACGGTTAAAATGCTGACAGGTGAACGGTGTAAAAGTGTGACTGTATTTCACCGTAGAGGATTCCAACACTGGGACGTCCAACAGTCTGCTGCTAAAGTTATGAGCTAAAAGACACAAACTAGCACTATAGTCACTGCTGTTGTCGGAAAAACAACACACACTGGACTAAATGGTGCGTTTACTTTAATCGTGGTGCATTCAAAGTTAATGTAAAATACCCTTTTCTCATCTGCTTTTGTCATTTAACAGCAATTTACTGGTGAAAGAAGTTACTTATTACATTTTTAATAAATCATTTAAATTCCCCCCTTTTTTGTCCTGATCCGAAAATTGATCAGATCCGTGACTCAAAACCTTGATCCGATCTGCACCGTGAGTTTTGTGATCCGTAGCACCCCTACTACTGAAATTTAGATTCATCACTCAACGTCCCCCCCCCCCATACACCTCACCGAAAGAGAAATCTATCGAGCAATTGGCTCCTATTGAGTCAATAGATTTTTAGCAGCCGCGGCTACGGTTGTCAGCTTCAGCTGATTGCCTGACATACTTCCTCAGTGTCCCTTGGCTCATCTACAGCTGTCAGTTTTCCAGACGTAGCTGTTGAAGCCATGCCCCTGGCCGTTCACACGATATTCCCTGTACATCCTGTCTTTTTTCCCCCTTCTTCTGTGACCTGGACTCTGGCCACTCCTGTCAATCTTGATAGTTCCATTGCCCAGAGTGGCGCTGTCTGTCTCGCTGTCCCTTTTGCGCATTAGATTTTCTCTCTCGCTGGGTCCCCGGGTCCCTGACCTCTCTTTATTTCTCCATCTCTCTCCCCCTCTATTCAATCTCTTCCTCTTTTGTCCAACTCTATTTTGCCCCTCAACCCACAACCTCCCTTTCCCTCTCTGAACTTCTGCAGCACTCCCAGAGGAGCTTTAGCTGAACAGCCAGCAGTGCCGTATCAGACTGTCCAACATATGGAGGAATGCTGCGCCCCAAAGCAGGGTGGCTTCACCTCAGCAGCAAAGTGCCAGCGATGCATAACTGATGAAGACGTTATGGGGTCACGCTAAATTTGTCACTCTTTGTCACTTTAACACTCGCCGCGGCAGCTTGGACAGAAGAGGTTGCTTTATATAAAGATTAGACTCCGTCAAATTCGGCCTCAGCCTCTCTGTATTCTCTCTCACACTAGCTGGCCTGATGCAAATCAATAAAGTAATTTTCGCCCAGACTCGTCGTAATTAACATTGTGCAATGTGTGCTCAAGGGAACGGCTGCATTTGAATAGAAGCGACTTCCAGCTGCTGCTGAGATGCCTGTGATTTAGGAAGTCAGCGAGAGGAGGGGAGCTCTACATGAGTAAGCATTTAGCACTGCCCACACAGTCTTTAGCAATGCTTATTATATATGAAGACATTATTCCTTCAAAACAAAACGACCTTTTTTAATTAATTGATCAAAAATTGTCAGCTGAAACTCATCATTTTTCTTATTCTAAAGCCCTATTCGCACAGGACTAGGATTTAGGGCTGCAGCTATTGAGTATTTTAGTAATCGAGTATTCTACCGATTATTCCTTCGATTAATCGAGTAATCGGATAAGAAATACTTTAGTTTTATTGAAGAGCAATAATATACAATAGTTTGGTTTCATTTTCGTAAAAAAACATTTGTATTGCCTACATTGCTTACAATATCATCTCTCAAAAAACTAAACATTAAGTGCCATATTACATTGTTTTTAAAGATTTAAAGACATTTTCTGAAATGCAATAACAACCTCAAACTAAGGCCTACATTAAAAATACATAAACATTACCTTAAAGTGGCCATATTATGCTCATTTTCAGGTTCATAATTGTAATTTGAGATTGTGTCAGAATAGGTTTACATGGTTTAATTTTCAAAAAACACCATATTTTTGTTGTACTGCACATTACTGCAGCTCCTCTTTTCACCCTGTGTGTTGAGCTCTCTGTTTTAGCTACAGAGTGAGACCTCGCAACTTCTGTAACATCTTTGTTGTCAGTCGCACATGCGCAGTAGCTAGGTAAGGATTACATGAGCTAGCTAGCTGTTTCTGCAACTTCGGCCTGTACAAGGCAGGATTAGCCGGGAGACTTCTTCTAAACGAGGGCGCACTTCCAACTTTGTGTGGAATACCTGCAGAACAGGGACATGTAAGTGGTTCTATACAATTTATTTTGTACATTAGGGTGAATTTTTGTGTGTTGTAGCAGTGTTTTGCCATTGAAAACGAGCTAGCATGCTAGCGCTAGCCCCCTAGGCCCCTCGTTTTTCCGAAGGGATAGTCAACAAGTCGGCTCTTTAGATCAGATTGGGGTCACCACTACGTATTTTCTTGTCTTTGTTTTTGGCAGTTGTTGTGTTTGGTGCAGTTTCATCGTCCAGACGACTCTGTGATTTACTTTTGTCGGGTCCCCTTCGTGGAATGGATGATTAAGTTAGACTCTGTTTTCTGTTGAGATGCTGAAGCATTGACGTTGTGCTGTTATTGTGGTGAGCTAGTTCCATTTTGCAGTAGAACACACTGTACAGAGTTTTCGTTTTAATTACGTTTGATCCGATTCCAAACTTTGGACACTTTCTGTCATTTTCTCCAGCCTGTCTCTTCTCTTAGCCCCTCACTATTTACGCTCGTTCTTAATTTTTGTAATCTGCGCTTTCAGTCTTCACGGCATGTGTCGCCAGCAGCGTCAGCCCGGTGTGCGACAGTAATAATCATCCGTGCGGAAACACCGTGAGCGATACAACGTTGGTAACATTGATCAAACGAAGCTTCGAGGCAAATCATTTTGCATCGAGGATTTTTAGTAATCAAATTATTGGAGTTACTCGAGGAATCGTTTCAGCCCTAGTAGGATTACCTGAGGACCGGTCCAGTGTGGTGTCTCTCTCTCTTTTAGGGCTGCTCGATTATGGGGAAAAAAATCATAATCGCGATTGTTTTGGTCAATATTGATACCACGAGTATTTAACCTGGTTACTTATTGTCTTATGAAAAGATGTTGCAATTATTGAACCTAAAAAACTGTGAACCAGTTAAATCAACAATGAAAACACCTAGAACTGTGAAATGTTTCCCTTGATAATGCTTTTGCCATTTGAGAAAAAAAATTAATTTAATTAATCTGTTTTGGTGACCATTAGGAGCCGAAATCGTAATCACTATTCAATTTATTTTTTTAATTTTTGGGCATTTCTGCCTTTATTCGATAGGAAAGCTGAGCTTTGAAGGGTAGAGAGAGGGGGGGAAGACATGCAGGAAAACCGTCACAGGTCGGACTCGAACCCTGGACCTTCTGCGTCGAGGAATAAACCTCTGCATATGTGCGCCCGCTCTACCAAGTGAGCTAACCGGCCACATCGCTATTCAAATTTTGATTAATTGCACAGCCCTACTCTCTCTCTCCTCTTGCTCCGTGAGCGAGTCAGTAGGAGTGGGGCAGCCATGAGGACGCCGCTCGCTGCAGCTCTGAAACTTTCTCATGATTGGTGTGTGTTCCTAATAAATATTTAAATAATTTGTTCGTCATCTGACAACTTTTCAACTTACATGTTGGCTTCAGCACTCACTTGAATCGGTTCGCAGCCGAGTGTGAAGCGGATGGGATGAGGATCAGCACCTCTAAATTGGAGGCCATGGTTCTCAGCAGGAAACCGATGGAGTGCCTTCTCCAGGTAGGGAATGAGTCCTTACCCCAAGTGAAGGAGTTCAACTACCTTGGGGTCTTGTTCGCGAGTGAGGGGACAATGGAGCGGGAGATTGGTCGGAGAATCGGCACAGCAGGTGCGGTATTACATTCAATTTATCGCACCGTTGTGACGAAAAGAGAGCTGAGCCAGAAGGCAAAGCTCTCAATCTACCGGTCAGTTTTTGTTCCTACCCTCACCTATGGTCATGAAGGCTGGGTCATGACCGAAAGAACAAGATCCAGGGTACAAGCGGCCGAAATGGGTTTCCTCAGGAGGGTAGCTGGCGTCTCCCTTAGAGATAGGGTGAGAAGCTCAGTTATCCGTGAGGAGCTCGGAGTAGAGCCGCTGCTCCTTTGCGTCGAAAGGAGCCAGTTGAGGTGGTTCGGGCATCTGGTAAGGATGCCCCCTGGGCGCCTCCCTAGGGAGGTGTTCCAGGCACATCCAGCTGGGAGGAGGCCTCGGGGGAGACCCAGGACTAGGTGGAGGGATTATATCTCTAACCTGGCCTGGGAACGCCTCGGGATCCCCCAGTCGGAGCAGGTTAATGTGGCCCGGGAAAGGGAAGTTTGGGGTCCCCTGCTGGAGCTGCTACCCCCGCGACCCGACCCCGGATAAGCGGATGAAGATGGATGGATGGATGGATGTTAGCTTGGCGCCGGAACGGGAGTTGGGAGTTGTGGAGAGATGAAATGTGACGGAAATCGGCCTCTATAGCCACCTATCGTTGGTTGATAAGCTGTCTGTTAAGGACTGGACCTCTGAGGAAATGCTGCATGCGGTCAGTCGCTAAGCTAATTTAATTTATCGTGAGCTGTTGTATAGTCAGTAAATATGCTGCTTGTTACACAATGTGTGTTGTATTTTCACACGTGTGAAAGTTGTTAAATAAAGGCACTTTTGATGGATGGATGGATGGATGGATGGATCCCTCCCTCCCAAGGGGAAATTCAAGATCCCAGTAGCTTAAAGACATCACACACAACATACACATACATCATAAACAGGATGATAAAATAACAAATCCACATGAATGCTATGGACAATAAAAGAAAAGCTACTAAAGAAATGAATAGTGTAACTAATTGCTTAAGCTGCTTTTGCATGACACAATGTTGATGTCTAAACCAAGGATTCCAAGCAAATTGTAACAAAAAACAAAGGGAAATTGTTATTTCGACTTTTGTTTGACACATCAGTGTTGACTTATGTAATGTAGAACTGTAGAGCACAGTTCATAGAACATGCATTTTTAATATAATTTTGTTTTTTAAATATAAAGCCATAATTTAATATAATTTTGTTTTTTAAATATAAAGCCATCGCCACTCAGGGTCCACTTACTCACTTCTAGAGCTTTCAACTTCCTCACACAGATGTTCAAAATGTCCTTTATTCTAAGCACTTTGAGACTCCATTTTGGCTTAAGAGTCGAGCTTTGCAGTTCATGTTTGACCTTGGAAACAGCAAATCCCCACTAAAGGGCCGGACTCATTATGATGAAGACTGTGTGATCTGGTCGAAAGCATTAAAACATGTGAATAAGGCCTTGAGTGGAGATTGTTGTCAACTGCTGTTGATCAGGGATGAAATGTAAAGCTGAAGTTGCTCAATTATGAATATCAATAAAGCCAAAATATTATTAATATAGTGACTCAATTCAGTCATATCAACCCTATATCATAGAAAATCAGGCGCTGAAATAACTTAATGTCAAATGAAATTCTACACTACCTACCAAAAGCAACATGGATGATAAATGAATTTGAGTATCTCTCCATAAGCATTGGCACTCCTTTTTTAGGACAATATTTGTTTGAAGCAGCTTTAGCATCCTGTTGTCTAAATGCTGCTTAGGAGGATTTTCCACTGCGCCATCAATGGTATTACTGGGAGGAACACGCGTGAATGTAAAAAAGCAGCACAATCAAAGGCAGTCTGTGGTGTACGAGTTTTGGAATTAATGAAGGGAACCTTGTACTTAGTTACATGTAATCAGCGTAATTATCCAGAAGAAGGCAAAGTGAATTCTAAACACTGCCAGCATAACTTTTCCAGATGATCACCTTTTATTTCCTCAAATTTCTTACTGTACAGACTCATCGTTCCAGAAAGACAGCTCTCCGTGGATGAGGAATAAGTAGCCGGCAAACACAGCAGTGGCTTTTGCCATGTGCCAAATGTATACAGCCCACTTAACGTGCATTAAATATGCTCTTTGCTTCCAACCCACCGATGAGGTGAATCTAGGTAAAAGCCATTTACCCTCACTGATTTGCCTTGATTAAATCCATGCTAATCACTCAGGGGGAGGCGGAAAGGAAGAGAAGCAAGGGGAAGGATTTCAAAGCTATAGAGGCGATTGTGACTCAATAACTGGAAGATGTTCTCAGTACTTTGTACACAGTGGCAATTGTAAACATTTCGAAAAATGTGTATTATTATCAAAACATGGCACAACTAATAAGATATATCACTCAAACTAACCAATTAATGAATTAAACATAGTAATACATCATATAAATTAAATGGGGGGGGGGGGGAGAGAATGTTTCATATTCTGCAGTAAATATAGAGATTGTGGAGTTTACTCTCCAGTACACTTCCTGCCATTTCTCAGTGTCACGCAGACTTCGACCTTTTTTTCCCACGAATGTCACTGTCCTCAGAACAGCTGGCCAGACAGCAGCCCAGCTGCAATGAGGGGATCAAAGGACAGAAGCCAGCCAAACTGTCTTCACCTGGCTGACTCATAACAAATACTCAATGGACAGTAGACCCCATGATGTGTACCATACAGGAAGGAATGTTTTTATTTATTGAGCTCTGTGTATTAAAACTAAAATGGCTCACACTTAAACTGGGGGCCTTATAATATGTTCAGGGTTTAACAATAAGGGTTGCCCAATGGCCCGGGGAACGTAACACGCCACGTCCGGCAACCCACTTGCTCGTTTGAGCATCTTCGTGTCATTTGATTTGATTTGAATATTGCTTTTTTTTACACTTTTGATGATTTTAATGTTTGACTTTTTTGACTTTTATTTTTGATGTTTTTACACTTATTTGACTTTTTTTTTTTAAATGTTTTCTTGGCATTGTTTTCCTATGCTTTTCATGACCTTTTTTTTCTCGATTTAAAAAAAAAAACAACTCTGTTCAGACTTTTTTCCACGTTCCAAGTAAATAAAGAAACTCTGGTGTTAATATTATTTTATCATGATATATCATGATAATTATCACTATGAACTACGTATATCATAGATGTACACTCACCTAAAGGATTATTAGGAACACCCTACTAATACCGTGTTTGACCCTGTTTCCCCTTCAGAACTGCCTTAATTCTTCGTGGCACTGATTCAACAAGATGCTGGAAGCATTCTTTAGAAATGTTGGCCCATATTGATAGGATAGCATCTTGCAGTTGATGGAGATTTGTGGGATGCACATCCAGGGCACGAAGCTCACTAAATGGTTGTGCATGAAAATCCCAGTAACTGAGCAGATTGAGAAATACTCAGACCAGCCCGCCTGGCACCAACAACCATGCCACGCTCAAAGTTGTTTAGATCACCATTCTTTCCCATTCTGACATTCAGTTTGGAGTTCAGGAGATTGTCTAGACCTGGACCACACCCCTAAATGCATTGAAGCAGCTGCCATGTTGATTGTTTGATTAGATAGTTTCATTAACGTGAAATTGATAATAATCCTTTAGGTGTGTATATATACTTCACAAGTTCCATTCAGTATAACTTCACAACATATTGACAGCAGGAGATTTGTGTGTTTTGAATGGATGCCTGTGATAGTACACTTCACTGAACGGTGGTGTAGACTGCCCAGCTAATGTGGTTACTAGCTACGACCATAGACAGTATATAAGAATGGACCAACAGATCCCTTTGCTCTGGACGGAGACCAGTGAAGGATATTAGAAGCACTTTTCCGGTGAGCGCTGAGCGTTACTGCGCAGCCTCCAACTGAGAGAGACGACGTAAATGTGACGTGAGCAGCCTGTCTGAAAGTTGTAAGTCTTCTGGTAGCTGTGCCAAGAGAAATCTCAATCATTCCCAATCTTGCAGAGACGGAGAGCCTAGGTATATGTAAGGAGATAACATAGAAAGAAAACACAGGCTAATTACTGCTAACTAAAATGCTAGTTAACATTAGTAATTAAACTTAAACGGCTAATGTAAGTCGAAACTGCCTGCGAGCGTCTCCTGTACTGTACGGTAATTCCTCTACTATGCGACAGTAAGTCGCGTGGTTATGACACAATCGTTAGCCTATTTTTACAAAAACGTCTGCTACGGAGCCATAACGTGAGGTACAAGGTAATGGAGCCTTTAATACATTGTCGTGTTTCTTTAGAAATAAACCATGAAACAACAAAAGTCTTTAAACGCTTCAGATGTAAAGTTATTCGCTGTCAAAGTGACGTCAAAATGAATGGGAGTCAATGGAATGCTAACGTTGAGTGATCGCTTTGTAGCATCAAATTGGCGCCATAGAAGGGTTTGAGCTCTGAAGCGAAGCTTACCCCCTTGGCTACAACAGGAAACCGTTAGCCCAATATATTTAATTATCGCACGGCATTGTTGAATACTTGATTCTAATTGGTGAATCCCGGCGTTCTATGTTTCTGCACAACAGACCGTTGCTTGGTGCAACGGACCGTTGCCATGGACGGAGTTCTGGTCATAGACTCTTTACATTGATAAAATACTTTTTAAATCAATATTTGCGCTCATACGGAGCTTGTGCCGTTGATCAGCGGATCACAAAGGAGGGGAGAGAGAGGGTGGAGGAAACGGGGATCGCTAATGGCAACAGTGCAAACAGAGCAATGCTCATCATCCAGACCGGGACGCTGGCGTAACCTCTGTGTGAGTAGCCGTGTGATAAGCTGGATAATGTAGGGAAGAGATCTTCATCAGGGCGTCCGCAGAGTTACTGCAGGGGGCCACCAAATGATTGTAATTAAAAAAATAAATAAATAAATCTAAAACAAAAATTTCTTAACATGAATCTAACATATGTGAAAAAAAACACATATGGATGATAGGCTTACTGGCCCATAGGTAAGATAGTCACTAAGGTAGCTATTCACAGATACAGTTAATGCTGAGGATTCACTGTATGTTAAACATTAAAACATGATTTATAAATTAGGGCTGTCAAACGATTACATTTTCTTAATCGCGATTAATCGTTGAATTTCTATAGTTAATCGCGATTAATCGCATGTTTTATCACATGATTAAAATTCTATTATTTTGCATTTCAGAACTATTTTTAAGTACATATTAACAATGGAAAGCAATTCTTACCAGTGTATCTTGATTGGGAATCAAATGAATGCAAATAAAATGACTTTATGATCTTGATTTTAAGATTTGTATTTGTTTATTATATATTTAATGTAGTCACACATTTGAAACTAGAGTCAATATTAGAGTTGGGTATTGTTTGGTTTGGAGACCGGTGCTAACGCGGTACTTTTAAAACGGTACTGGTGCCTGAACCGATACTTTTTAAGAAAGTTAAAAGAAGGGTACTAAACAGTTGGCGACATTAAAGAATGGCCTGTTTATTGCTAAGCCCATATCGTCAAAATTAAATAATAATGTAATCACTATAACAATAACTTATTTCACTAGTAAATAGCTGTTGAATGATAAAAACAACCACCAGATAGGAAAAGGGCATTTAACAACTTTGAATGCATCACAACGCTGTAAATTACCAGTTTCATTGAACGCACAGTCTGTGTTTTTTCCGACAACAGCAGCTGCAGATTGTTACATCCCGGTGGAATCCTCTACATTTGAATACAGACAAACTTTACACCGTTTAGCGTTAGCTGTCAGCATTGTAACCGTGTTTAATCCAGCTACTAGCTAGCGGTAGGCTAACGTTAGCTGCTGTCGAGTATAGCGTTAACTAGCGTCACGTGCAGCAATGTTTCCTGTAACGTCTGTAACATTTCAGAGCATCAGAGAGAAGACATATCATTGGCACCAGAATGAGGCACGGGAATCCGCATTGCTATACCTGCAGCAGCAGGATGTGTTACGAGGAAGTACGGCAAAATAGTAGCCTGCTAGGCACGACGCAAAGCCGAGTGAAGTGAAAATAAATTAATAAATGGCGGCATGCGATTAATACGATTTAAAAAAAAAAAAAGAAAAGAAAATTAACTCATTATGCTCGGCCCTTAATCGCATTGCGATTAACGTGTTAATGCTGACAGCCCTATTATAAATTCATGCTAACAATTATTTATATGCACTAAATGGGTATGTATAAAGGCTTTAGGCCACCCACACGTTATTGTATTGTAAGTTTAATATGCAACTTAATTTTATACAATACATGCTGTAGGGGGTCCCTGCTCCGTCTCTCTCAGTTAAGGGGTCCTTGGCTTGAAAAACGTTGAAAACCCCTGTGTAGAGCGAGCTGTTCATTCTTTGTTATATATTGTACCCTTGTCGGGGTTCTAATTTGTTACCCTGATGCAGACAGTTAGTAAATCCTGGTTCTGATTCTACTTTTAATAGCACAGTGGGTAATGCACAATGTTGCTACTACCAGGTGGGTAGCTTGGACTGTTATTCCAGTTGCCTAGATGGGTGGAGATGTGGACATGGTTGAGAATTACGCCCTGTAAAACACACGCAAATAATTAGACAAAACGCAAGCAAATCAAGAAAACCTTTTCATTCATTTGACAACCCATGCGCAGCATTTAGCAAACGGGCTGCAAATACACACAAGAAAAACAAACGCATAAACGCGCTGCAAATACAGAAACGATGCAAAATGAAAAGCACACAAACCCCGAAAACAAGTGCAACAGAAAAACACTGCATCCAGTTTACTCAACGGAAGGCAAGGTTATGTCAGAGAGAGTGGATATTTTGTTTTCCTAATTTTTTACTTGGAGTTTTTAATAGGTGTTTTACTTTTCAGTAACATATATGGGCTAACTAGTGTTAGCTAGGAAGCTCTTCAAGAAATCAGTCACCTGTTGCTCTTTTATAATACTGTAAAAGACTAGGGCCAAAAGTAGTTTTTTATGTCGCCTCTTTACTACACTTTTCTTCCCGTTTCCGAAACAAACCTCATCTATTCTCTCTCTCTCTCTCTCTCTCTCTCTCTCTCTCTCTCTCTCTCTCGCGCTAAGATAGATAGATAGATAGATCCCAAATTGGGAAATTACGGGGTTATCCATGATAGATGACAGTTTGTTCAGTGACCTCCTCTCCACCACAGCTTCAAATGTTGCAGCCAATAACGGAGCCAGCCTTCCTGGTCAGTTTGTTCAGTCTGTTTGTGTCGCTGGCTCCGATGCTGCTGCTGCCCCAGCAGATGGCAGAGGAGAACAGACTGGTGGAACATCTCCAACATTCTGCTGCACATGTTGAAGCATCTCAGCTTCCTCAGGAAATGGAGTCTGCTCATCCCCTTCTTGTGAACAGCAGTGCTGTTTTACGTTTGGCCCTAGTCTTTTACAGTATTATAAAAGAGCAACAGGTTTACATACAACGCTTAGCACAAGTGATTACACCCATGCTAAAGTTGACTAAAAAGAGGAATAAAAAAATTCAATTGTATATACAATATAATCCTGGACCAATGTCAAAGATTGTTGTTCCCATCAGTCCCTTAGACACAAAAACATAGGAAAATAGGGTCCAGGTTGAAAAAAACGGTAGTCACCCTTTAGTGATTTAGTGTACCTTCCACATGTTTGTCTGACATTAAAACATGATGATATATGAATATATAAATAGTAGTTTAGTATCGTTGGGGCACCATACAATGGCATGTGTAAAGGCTTTAGGCCGCCCTACACGTTATTGTAGGCACAGTTTATTATGCAACTCAAAATTTATACAATATACAGTGGTGTGCATAAGTTTATGAACCCATGCTAAAGTTGACTAAAAAGAGGAATAAAAATCATCTTTTGGAAATTGATCTTAATGCCTTAATTAAAAAAAATTGGAAAAATCCAAACTTTAAGGACACCGATTTTCTTTGTGAATGAATATTGTATCGTAAATAAATAAATGTTCTTCCTTAAGATACAGGGGGCATAAGTAAGTACACCCCTATGTTAAATTCCCATAGAGGCAGGCGGATTATTATTTTTAAAGGCCAGTTATTTCATGGATCCAGGATACTATGCATCCTGATAAAGTTTCCTTGGCCTTTGGAATTAAAATAGCCCCCCCACATCATCACATACCCTTCACCATACCTAGAGATTGGCATGGTTTGATTTCAGTTAACCTAGTAGCTGGTTTGATTTGCATTGAGAGATGATCTTATGGAAAGTACCCCATGCCAATTTCTAGGTATGGTGAAGGGTATGTGATGATGTGGGGCTATTTTAATATTATATTTATTTACTTATGCCCCCTGTATTTTAAGGAAGAACATTTATTTATTTACGATACATTATTCATTCACAAAGAAAATCGGTGTCCTTAAAGTTTGTAGCTACCCTGTTAAAGACTGACTTCTTGAAGAGCTTGCTAGCTAACACTAGTTAGCCCATATATGTTACTGAAAACACCTATGAAATATGAGAACACCTATTAAAAATGTAATTATAAAAATTAGGAAAACAAAATATCCGCTCTCTCTGACTGTTTTTCTGTTGCATTTGTTTTTGGGGTTTGTGTGCTTTCCATTTTG